>NW_027202749.1:760000-797652 GCF_024711535.1 Dipodomys merriami | reverse complement strand
GGCTGCCTAATTAATTAATTAACCCGACCAGGCAATCAATGAGTTAGTCACGCAGAATCTGCACACCAGGAGCTGGGCTGGGGGCAGTATGGAGAAGTCCAGGATCAGAAGTGGGGGTCCCCGGCCATCTGGTCCTCAGCCCTGCCCCACAAGGAGCCTGGCGCTCCAGAGCTGACTCCACACAGCCACGCGGGGGCCAGGGCTGCCTCTGGGGTCGAGGGGGGCCCAGTCCCTGAGGAGCACGGGTGGGGACAGTCCCGTGACCCCGGGCCTCCAGCTGGCAGGGGCACAGCCCCGTCCGTCCCTCTCACCACTGCGGCACCCGGAGCCCTGGGCAGGCTCGCGCCTGGACACGCGCTCCCACGCTGGAATACAGCACAGACCCCAGACGGCACCCACACACAGCGTGCCGGCGTGGACCACACTCAGGGGGCCCCACGCAGACACACTGACACACACAGACACGCCCTGGCGTCTCCCCTCGATGAGCCTCCCCCTCACCCCGGCCAGCACGCGCTCTGTGCCTTCCTCCAGATGCCAGGATGTCACCTGCTCCCACAGTCACCAGTGCCTGGCCTTCCTTGCTTCCCCGCCCCCCCATAGCATAGCCTGACCAGCCGTCCTCCTGAGGGAAGATGTCAAAGCAGCCTCCCCCCTCCTGCCCCTCCCCCTCCCGCCCCGCCCCCGCCCCCCTCCCCACCTCCTGCCCCTCCCCCTCCCACCCCGCCCCTCCCCCTCCCCTCCCGCCCGCCCCCTCCCTCCCGCCCGCCCCCCTCCCCCCCTCCTGCCCCTCCCCCTCCCGCCCCGCCCCCGCCCCCTCCCCCACCTCCTGCCCCTCCCCCTCCCGCCCCGCCCCCCCTCCCCACCCCTCCTGCCCCCTCCCCCTCCCGCCCCGCCCCCTCCCCCACCTCCTGCCCCTCCCCCTCCCCGCCCCCGCCCCCTCCCCCACCTCCTGCCCCTCCCCCCTCCCCGCCCCGCCCCCCTCCTGCCCCTCCCCCTCCCGCCCCGCCCCCCTCCCCCACCTCCTGCCCCTCCCCCTCCTGCCCCGCCCCCTCCTGCCCCCTCCCCCTCCCCGCCCCGCCCCCCTCCCCCACCTCCTGCCCCTCCCCTCCCCCGCCCCGCCCCCTCCTGCCCTGCCCCTCCCCCACCTCCTGCCCCTCCCTCTCCCGCCCCCGCCCCTGCCCCCTCCCCCACCTCCTGCCCCTCCCCTCCCGCCCGCCCCCTCCCCACCTCCTGCCCCTCCCCCTCCCGCCCCGCCCCCTCCCCTCCTGCCCCTCCCCCCTCCCCGCCCCCGCCCCCTCCCGCCCTGCCCCCCTCCCCCACCTCCTGCCCCTCCCCCTCCCACCCCCGCCCCTCCCCCTCCCCTCCCGCCGCCCCCTCCCCACCTCCTGCCCCTCCCCCTCCTGCCCCAGCCCCCTCCCCTCCTGCCCCTCCCCCTCCTGCCCTGCCCCCTCCCCACCTCCTGCCCCTCCCTCTCCCCCTCCTGCCCCGCCCCCTCCCCCGCCTCCTGTGCCGCAGTGGGGGGGAGGGGGGGTGGGGGAGGGGGGGGTGGGGGGGTGGGGTGGTGGGAGCGTGTCTGTCTCAAGGCTGCACCGCCCACAGGAGCCGCTGGGGCAGGGCCCGCGTGAGGGTCACTGAGTCTGCATGTCCTCAGGAAACGCCACCTGTTGTAGAAACGAGCTCAGATCATTGGAATGGCGGCAGTCCAGTCAGGAGCTGGGGAGGGGGTGGCAAGCTGGGCTCCCAGGACTGCGGTGGCGCAGAGGCTCTGGGCCGTGAGGCCATTCCAGGGCAGCAAGAGCGCGGGGGGGGGGGGTGGGGGTGGGGGGGGGTCAGGCACTGCAGGGGCGGGTGGGAGGCAGCTCCCCGCCCACCCGCCCCCTGCAGCGGGCACCTGAGCAGCTGCGCCCCCCACCCCCCACGCCTGCCGTCCACCTCATACCTGTGTCCCCCAAACCCCCAGGGCAGCCCAGCTCGGACGCCTCAGCCTCCAGCCAAGACCCCAAGCAAAGGCGAAGCCAGGCAGCAGGAGAAAGCACCACACAAGCGTGCTTGAGACTCAGAATCCAGGCGCTGGCTGGGCCGGGCCCTCCCGCAGCCCGCCACTGGCCGGGTCTAGCCCCCCCCCCCGCAGCCCGCCGCTGGCCGGCGTTTCTGGGTACTCCTTCGGAGTCGAGTGGACTGCGAGGCTCTGAACGCAAACCCCAGTGCCACCAAAGAAAACAAAACAAGAGAACTAAGTCGGGAAGGGATGCCGATGGCTTCTTCTGGGCGTGGTTCTCTCTTCCCCAAATGTCTCTACACCTCAGGCCTCCTTCACCCACGCTCCGCCACCAGTGCTGACCAGGGCAGACACTGGATCGAAGCGTGACGCCGCCATTTGAGTCTGGCCTTCAGCCACATCTGTCCAGATGCAGCGGAAAGAACGGGGTGTGAGGCCTGGGGGTCCAGGTGTCTGCTCCACCTCGGGCTTTCGGTGTTACGCATCTCCACACTCAGTTTTCCACTTTGCTCTAGTAATGCATATAGATTAAAGTTTGCCACATAAAAGGGAGCCCTGCCCACCACGCCTGATGCTGTCCAGGCCCCAGGCCCCACGTCTCTGAATGCCATCCAGGCCCAGCCCACGCTGCCCCAGTGGTCTCCAGTTCACAGGCCAAGCCAAGCAGCCCAGCGTGAGCTTGGTGCTGATGATGGGCAGCGTGGCCGAGCTTGCCCTGGAAGTCTGGCCAGAGCCACAGCTCAGTCCTGCCCAGCGCCCTGGGCATCTGCAGCCCTTGATGCCCCCTGCCACCCTCAGACTTAGCCGATTGAGGGCTAAGCACAGAGCCAGCTGGGCTGGAGCTGTCAGGGCTGAGTCTGGGTGCTGTGGGTACCAGAATGACCAGCACTGGCTCTGTGGTCATGCTCTGGTCCTCCGTCTGCCCTCTCTGCTTTTGTGGTCAGCCCAGTTGAAAAAAGACCATTAAATGAACTCAGTTATTAAACAGCCCCCTGATCATCTTCCATTTTGGGGCCTGCAAACAGCTACTGCTCATTGCCCCTTAAAATCCATCCATAGCCCGTTTGCTGGGAGCTTATGGTGAGCAGGGAGAGGTGCGGAGGTCATGGGCCGGGGAGGAGGCTCCGGAGAGGGGGCCGGCAGGGCGGTCCCGCTGTCCGTCTACCCGCCCTGTACCCCCCACTCTGTCTCCAGCGGAGACAGAGACAGATGGCAGAAAAGCGATTTACAATTTGGCCTGTTCTATTTCCAATTAAAGCACCGACATTAGTTAATATGCAGGGCCGGGAACCTCGGGCGGAGATAATGTGCAGATAGCTCCATAAAACTCCGCTAGGAACAAATAATTTTGTGCAAATTTGCAAACAGCAGGGTTTTTGTAAATAACCATCATCTTTTTACCAGCGTGGCTGCCGATTATGCATTTTTCCTTCATGGTACTTTAATGACGACCTAATTTACCTATTGTTGCTGGGCTTTGGGTGCAGTCAGTGTGATTGTCCAATTTAGTCCAAAATCCATCCCGATGGCGTTAATTCATATTGACTGAGCGTTTACAAATTGAGCTTTCCCCTCGATATGTCTGACAGTGCCCTGCTAACAAGCTGTCTACATGTGTCCAGCGGGCGTGGGCCCGGCGCGGGCACCTCGGCCGCCTTGGCCTGGCCTGAGCTTGCCGAGAGCCGGGGTGAGCACACAGAGGGCATGGAGAGGGGCTGCGGCGCTCGTCACCAGGTGGGACCGAGGCTCCCTGCCCGGGACTGAGCGCGGCTTCCATTTAGTCATGAAACATCGTCAGAGAACACATGAATGGGCGGCTGGGTGGGGAGGGAAACGATGCTGGCTGGCCAGGTTGCTGGGGTGGGGTGTTGGCAGGCAGACCGACGGACACGGAGCACTACCGAGTTTGGGACCCAACTGTGAGTCTTTAAGGAGTGGAGCATGTGAAAGACCCTCAGGCACCCCCAACCATGAGGTGAGGGGCTCCACCTTACCTCCCTGTCCTATCGTCCTATGGTGTGCCACCAGCAGCTCAAAACAAGACCACTGACCACAGACCGTGAGACCATGAGACACAACAAACAACTGACCACGGACTGTGAGATGCAACAAGCAACTGACCACAGACCGCGAGACACAACAAACTGACCACAGACTGTGAGACACAACTAACAACTGACCACAGACCGCGAGACACAACAAACGATTGACCACAGACCCTGAGACACAACTAACAACTGACCACAGACCGTGAGACACAACAAACAACTGACCACAGACCCTGAGACACAACTAACAACTGACCACAGACCGTGAGACACAACAAACTGACCACAGACCATGAGACCATGAGACACAACAAACTGACCACAGACCGTGAGACACAACTAACAACTGACCAGAGACCATGAGACACAACTAACAACTGACCACAGACCATGAGACACAACTAACAACTGACCAGAGACCATGAGACACAACTAACAACTGACCACAGACCATGAGACACAACTAACAACTGACCACAGACCATGAGACACAACTAACAACTGACCACGGACCGCGAGACACAACAAACTGACCACAGACCGTGAGACACAACTAACAACTGACCAGAGACCATGAGACACAACTAACAACTGACCACAGACCATGAGACACAACTAACAACTGACCACAGACCGTGAGACACAACTAACAACTGACCACAGACCATGAGACCATGAGACACAACAAACAACTGACCACAGACCATGGGACACAACTAACAACTGACCACAGACCCTGAGACACAACTAACAACTGACCACAGACCATGAGACACAACAAACTGACCACAGACCGTGAGACACAACAAACTGACCACAGACCATGAGACACAACTAACAACTGACCACAGACCGCGAGACACAACTAACAACTGACCACAGACCATGAGACACAACAAACTGACCACAGACCATGAGACACAACAAACAACTGACCACAGACCCTGAGACAGAACAAACAACTGACCACAGGCCCTGAGACACAACAAACAACTGACCATGGACTGCAAGACACAACTAACAACTGACCACAGACCATGAGACACAACAAACAACTGACCACAGACCATGAGACACAACAAGCAACTGACCACAGACCATGAGACACAACAAACAACTGACCACAGACCGTGAGACACAACAAGCAACTGACCACAGACCCTGAGACACAACTAACAACTGACCACAGACCACGAGACACAACAAACTGACCACAGACCTTGAGACACAACTAACAACTGACCACGGACCGTGAGACACAACTAACAACTGACCACGGACCGTGAGACACAACAAACTGACCACAGACCATGAGACCATGAGACACAACTAACAACTGACCACAGACCGCGAGACACAACTAACAACTGACCACAGACCCTGAGACACAACAAACTGACCACAGACCATGAGACCATGAGACACAACTAACAACTGACCACAGACCGTGAGACACAACTAACAACTGACCACAGACCATGAGACACAACAAACTGACCACAGACCATGAGACACAACAAACAACTGACCACAGACCCTGAGACAGAACAAACAACTGACCACAGGCCCTGAGACACAACAAACAACTGACCATGGACTGCAAGACACAACTAACAACTGACCACAGACCATGAGACACAACAAACAACTGACCACAGACCATGAGACACAACAAGCAACTGACCACAGACCATGAGACACAACAAACAACTGACCACAGACCGTGAGACACAACAAGCAACTGACCACAGACCCTGAGACACAACTAACAACTGACTACAGACCGCGAGACACAACAAACTGACCACAGACCTTGAGACACAACTAACAACTGACCACAGACCATGAGACACAACTAACAAATGACCACAGACCGCGAGACACAACTAACAACTGACCACAGACCATGAGACACAACTAACAACTGACCACAGACCGTGAGACACAACTAACAACTGACCACAGACCGCGAGACACAACAAACAACTGACCACGGACCATGAGACACAACTAACAACTGACCACAGACCATGAGACACAACAAACAACTGACCACAGGCCCTGAGACACAACAAACAACTGACCACAGACCGCGAGACACAACAAACAACTGACCACAGACCATGAGACACAACAAACAACTGACCACGGACCATGAGACACAACTAACAACTGACCACAGACCGCGAGACACAACAAACAACTGACCACAGACCATGAGACACAACTAACAACTGACCACAGACCATGAGACACAACAAACTGACCACAGACCGTGAGACACAACTAACAACTGACCACAGACCGCGAGACACAACAAACAACTGACCACGGACCGTGAGACACAACAAACAACTGACCACAGACCGCGAGACACAACTAACAACTGACCACGGACTGCAAGACACAACTAACAACTGACCACAGACCATGAGACACAACTAACAACTGACCACAGACCGTGAGACCATGAGACACAACAAACTGACCACAGACTGTGAGACACAACTAACACTTGTCTCTGTAAGTCCATTAGCCCAGGTATCAGTGATAAAAAGTTGATTAATCCAGATAGTCTGGGGGATGGATGATGGATGGATGATGGATGGGTGGATGGACGGATGGATGGTATAAAGACAGGCAGCTGGGTTTCATGGATGGATGGACATAGAGTAAGTGGGTAAGGTCATGAATGGCGAAAAGGCAATGCATAGGTTAGGAATGAACGGTGAGATGGCAAATGGGTGGATGGGTACGTGGATGCACCAATGCACGGATGCATAGGTGGATGTGTGCACAAATGGATGAATGGTTAGATGGATTGATCAGTGGATGGAAGAACGAGCAGGGTGGGCGGGAGCAGGTAGGCAGGAGAAGCGCGATAGCGGGTGGTTAGTGGAGGAGTGCTGGATTCGCCGCCTGGCGGGTCGTAGGCATGCTGTTTGCAAGGCCGGCTGGCAGATGAGGGATTGGGGGATCTCTTGTTGGACATCGCCTGGGCCGGGCCCGGCTCTCCACACCTCCTGCCCTCCGGGCTGGGTGCAGAGAAGAACAGCTCCCTTTAAAATATTCACAGGTGCAGCTCGCTTCCCTGAGTCCGCTGACAGAGTGACAGGCTGGCCGTAGCAGGAGCAGTCAGCCACACCAGGAGCCATGGGGACCCTTTCCAACAGTCTGGCCATAAACGCCTCAAATCCATGGTGTCAACCGCAGCGTTCCATATGGCCTTAACCCCCGCTCTCACCGGCCGGGGTGCCAGGGCCTGGCTTCCTGCCCTCCCTGGCGGCGCTGGTAGGTGGGGCCTGACGCCGGGGCCTGCCCGGGGAAGTCACTTCCTCTTCTTGCAAAGCTAGATTTCCCCCCTACTATTTGTGCAGCTTTTAATCCATAGGAAGTCAATTTTCCACTCATATATTAGTTTATTTTATATTTTCAAATTGATTCGACTATTCATTGATTTCCTGTTGTGGGCATTGTGTCCTGAGCTAGGATTACTCGGTTAGGAGAAGCCGATACTTGGGGCACATAAAGGCTCCTCTGTGCGGAGAGCTCTTATCTTGAAGAAGGAGAGTCCAATTTTATTGAAACAGCTAAAATCCCACTTAATTGAATTTTTTTCCTCTAAGATGTACAAGCTTAGAGACTTTTGCTTTCCAATTCAACTCAGGCCCTGCGGTGTTTAAATTTCCAAACCCATAAAGACCTTTATGAAAAAGGCCCTGTGAATATTGTGTTTCTGAGCGGCGGGGGGGTGGGGGGACATGCCGCTGCCGCTGCCGCTGCGTGCTGCCCACTGCCGCTGCGTGCTGCCCGCTGCCGCTGCGTGCTGCCCGCTGCCGCTGCCCACTGCCGCTGCGTGCTGCCCGCTGCCGCTGCCCGCTGCCACTGCGTGCTCCCCGCTGCCACTGCGTGCTGCCCGCTGCCGCTGCCCGCTGCCCGCTGCCCACTGCCGCTGCGTGCTGCCCACTGCCGCTGCGTGCTGCCCGCTGCCGCTGTGTGCTGCCCACTGCCGCTGCGTGCTGCCCGCTGCCGCTGTGTGCTGCCCACTGCCGCTGTGTGCTGCCCACTGCCGCTGTGTGCTGCCCACTGCCGCTGTGTGCTGCCCGCTGCCGCTGTGTGCTGCCCGCTGCCGCTGCGTGCTGCCCGCTGCCGCTGCGTGCTGCCCGCTGCCGCTGCGTGCTGCCCGCTGCCGCTGCGTGCTGCCCGCTGTGTGCTGCCCGCTGCCGCTGCGTGCTGCCCGCTGCCGCTGCGTGCTGCCCGCTGCCGCTGTGTGCTGCCCGCTGCCGCTGCGTGCTCCCCGCTGCCGCTGCGTGCTGCCCGCTGTGTGCTGCCCGCTGTGTGCTGCCGCTGCGTGCTGCCCGCTGCCGCTGCGTGCTGCCCACTGCCACTGGCCGCCCCACTGCCGCTGCGTGCTGCCCGCTGCCGCTGCGTGCTGCCCGCTGCCCGCTGCCCGCTGCCGCTGTGTGCTGCCCGCTGCCGCTGCCCGCTGCCGCTGTGTGCTGCCCGCTGCCGCTGCCCGCTGCCGCTGTGTGCTGCCCGCTGCCGCTGCCCGCTGCCGCTGTGTGCTGCCCGCTGCCGCTGCCCGCTGCCGCTGTGTGCTGCCCGCTGCCGCTGCCCGCTGCCGCTGCGTGCTGCCCACTGCCACTGGCCGCCCCACTGCCGCTGCGTGCTGCCCACTGCCACTGGCCGCCCCACTGCCGCTGCGTGCTGCCCGCTGCCGCTGCGTGCTGCCCGCTGCCGCTGCGTGCTGCCCGCTGCCGCTGGCCGCCCCGCCGCCCCGCCCGCCGGGGGAGGAGCCGGAGCCCGGGGTAGCACGTCTCCTTGTTGTAGGGCCACCCCACTCTTCTGTGTCCCCTCATCCAGCCGGTGAGTGCTCCCTGGCCAGTGCTCACTTCCAGAGCTGTGCGGGACCCCTGGCCTCCTCAGGGCCGCCCAGGCTCGGGGGCAGGGGGCTTGGGCCCCCGCTTCGGTTCTCGCTCCCGCTGGCTAAGCCCTGGCTGTGGGAGGGGAGAGCGGCGCTGTGGTCCCGCATCTCACTCCTGCCCCTGGCCCACGGCCTCCCGCTGCCCTTAGGGAGGAAAGGAAGGGGGACGAGGCCCGCGGCCGCTGCCCAGCACCCCGGCCGCCGCCAAGCCCTGGGGAAGGAGCCCCTGCGCCCCCCGCCCGCCCCACTCAGTGCCTAGTGAGTTGCAGCAAGGCCCCAAGTCTGGGTAAGACTTTGCTGTCCCCTGTCCCCTGTCCCTGTGTGACTCACGCCCTCAGAGGCCACGGGGCAGGTGAGAAGAGGCTGGGAGGAGGGGAGCAGAGGCTAGCCATGGGGGGGAGCAGAGGCTAGCCATGGGGGGAGCAGAGGCTAGCCATGGGGGGGAGCAGAGGCTAGCCATGGGGGGGAGCAGAGGCTAGCCAGGGGTGGGGAGGGGAGCAGAGGCTAGCCGGGGGGGGGCAGAGGCTAGCCATGGGGTGGGGAGGGGAGCAGAGGCTAGCCACGGGGCGGGGAGGGGAGCAGAGGCTAGCTGGGGGCGGGGAGGGGAGCAGAGGCTGGGGGTGCGGGCAGCTCCTCGGCTTGGGGCTTGGAGCGGCCGCAGCCCCACCCCTGGCCCGCCTCCCTGCTGCCCCACACACAGCTAGCGGCCCTTCCCCAGGCCAGCCTCATCTCTGGCGTCACTGCAGCCGTTTCCCTGTCAGAGGCTGGGGTGCAGAAGCTCAGCTGGGCAGAAGGGGAGCCCGGCGGGGCGATGGCACCCAGGCCTCCTGACCTTCCAGGGCCCTCTGTGTGAGGGACACCAGCCTCTCCCAGGCTCAGGCCAGACAGGGTCAGGATTCCGTTCTGTGATCGAAGCGCACCTTCACTGCCAGCCTCAGCGCTTCACGCCGGAAGGAAGGGGCCCGGTGGGTGGGGGTGCTGCGGGCGGGGCTCTGAGGACCCCAGGGCCCCCCACAGAGCCGCTCGGTGGGTGGGGGTGCTGCGGGCGGGGCTCTGAGGACCCCAGGGCCCCCACAGAGCCGCTCGGTGGGTGGGGGTGCTGCAGGCGGGGCTCTGGGGACCCCAGGGCCCCCACAGAGCCGCCCAGGCCCTCGACCCTAGCTCAGCCCTCCCCCCATGCCGAGCAGTGTCTCGGGAGCACTGGGTGCCGAGCTCTCCCCCAAGTGGGCTGCATGACCATTTGATGACAGAAGAACGGCAGCGACTTGGGGCCACTGGGTCCTGCAGTGAAGTCCCAGCCCGTGCGGCCGGCGGCCCCAGCCCGCACCGGCTCTTCGCCGGCTTCACACAAGCCCCAGGCCTCACCTTCTGCACCAACCGGGGGATCCTGTAGGTCAGGTGTTAGAGGCTGCCGCACCCCCAATGCCCAGAGCAGCAAGGGGGGCCTGGGCCTGGCCTTCCCTCAGGTGATTTCTTACCTGGTCATCAGTGGACGCCAGGAACTGGGGCGGACTTCCTGCAGCCCCGGGGTCCAGGCGGGCCACAGGCCTGCAGTGCCCGGCATGTCCAGCGCAGCTCCTGAGGGACCTGCCCCTGCCCCCCACTGGCCCCTCTGCCCCCCCCCCCCACTCGGGTCCTCCCCTTTCATGTGTCTGAACAGGCGAGAGCTAGCCGGCAGTCACAGCACATTTTAATCGCAGAATGTAATTCCTGGGCAGCAGAAAAATGAAAGTGAGAAGTCTATGAATTATTACAAATGCACTCAATCTCCCGGCGGAGCACGGGCCCTGGGCTGGAAAGCCTTTTTTTCTTGTGTTTAAGTTAGCGTGGAAGATGGAACAGTCACAGAGACGCACTGGCCACTCCAACCTGTTATTGCTGTGTGTCTCCTGTAAATACTCTTCTGATTTATCACCTCACTCTGCTTTATAAATGGAAAAATCAGAAGTGCCTCCAAGAGCGGCTCTCCACAGCCCGGGAGGTCCACTCACGACCACAAACGCCAACGCCGCGGCGGCTGGGACAGCGGGCGCGTCCTGAGGACAAAGCCCTGTGCGGGTCTGGGCTGACGCGGGTTCCAGCAAGAGGACACACCCCTCCCCGGACACACCCACCCCTCTTGGGTCCACACATCTGGGACCAGCGACGGCAGACAGGCGGGGCGAGCTGGCCGCCTTCTGTGGGGGCCGCGTCCACAAACGTCTTTCTGCTTGCCTGGAAAGGAGGCGGGCATGCGGCTCTGCAGCTCATGTCGAGGGGCCGCTGCCTCTACCTCTCCTCCCCACTGCATCAAAGGCCACCAGTACTGCAGATCTCCATCTGTGGACTGGCCACGGATTCACACCGAAGCCCACCTTGGGGCCCTGGGCCTCCCCCACAAAGTCTGGGGGCAGTGCAGCCTCACGCGAGCCAGACAATTCTCCGAGGCTTCCAGGTCGGCTCAGTGTGACCCAGATGCATCCAGGAGAGAAACTGGGCTGCACAGAGGCCATGCCATCGGGACTGTGTGGTGCGGACACGCCACCAGAGCCATCTGGCCCTCCGGCTGCTCTTGACAAACTGGTTTGGGATCAAGGGCGAGCTTTCCTCGGGTTTTCTCTGAGTAGAGTCATTCACAGAAAGCAGGCTCTGGAGAAAAGCACAGCTGGGCGTGATGAGCCTGGAGCTGCCTCTCAGGCTGGGGCCAGGGCTGTTCCTGCCGCAGCCATTCCCACAAGTGACCAAGTAAACATGCACACAGCCCGCGGAGACCACGGGCCCGTGGGACCGGGAAGCCTGACCTGGAGACAGCTTTTCCCAAAGCAGGCTGACCTGGGACAGGGTCCCAGACCTGCCCTGTCAGCGGGGACCAGTGGCTGACCCACTCTCCTGTCCCAAACCCAGCACCTACACAGGGTCTCCAAACCTGGCACCGCACGGGGCCTCCAAAGCCCGTGCTGGATATATTTATGGAACAGAAGGGAAATCGTAGTCTTCCACTGAAACAAAATATCCCCCCGTGTTGGAGGTTTGTGTCTGGCCTCCGGCCCTGGGCAGGCAGGACCAAAGGAGCTCCCGTAGACCCTGGGCATGGGTGGAGGTCAGCTGAGGGCAGGGGCACTTTTACCAGCCACGAAAGACAACAGGGCAGGGGGAAGCCAGTGGCCCTGACCTGGGACCTGGAGAACTTTCTCCTGGGCATGGGTGGACAGGGCGGGCAAACCGTGCTGCACCCACCTTTCCATGCCATCCAGGAGGAATCGCTCAGGATGCCAGGCCCACAGGGGCGGGCTCCGTCTGCAGGCCCCTCTCCTGGCCAGTCACCATCTCCCAAGAGCCTGGAAGTCAGGAGCCGGGCGGAGAGTGGGTGGGGCTGGGAGCCTGCCCAGACCCCCTCCAGCTCCAGGCAGCAGGCAAGCCTTGCGGTTCCTTGGCTTGTGGGCACACCACCTTTTCTAGGCCTTTATTTTCACATGGCATTCTTCCAGTGCGGGGCTGTGTCCTGTCCCCTGGCGACCCATACAGTGGCCTTGTTCTAACTATCACCTGCAAAGACTATTTCCAAAGGATGTCCCACCACAGGACCAAAGATGTCCCACCACTGGACCAACAGTTAAGACTTCCATCTCTCCTTGGGTTGCACAAATTGACTTTCAGATGCCATTTTCGAATTTTTCATAACCTTTTTATTCAGATCTAATTTTATAGAGCATTTCCCGACACAGAGTGGCGAGTTCTCCCTCGTCCCCCTGCAAACGGTCCTGTGTCACGGCTCAGTGACTCCCTCCTGCGAGACGCCATTAGCTGAGCAGCCCTGATGCGAGCCCTCCCGGCCCGGCCCTGCTGGGCTCGGCGCGCCCGGCTGGGGCACCACGAGCGTGCAGAGGGTTCTCTCGAGTTTGGGGCAGGGTCCCCTCGGGGGGAGAGCTGCCCCGAGGGGCACGTCATGGGCATGGCTGTCACTCTGTGACCTGGTCCACGTCCATCCCCTACCCACCCCAGCTGTCCAGGCCTCCAGCAGCTCAGGGGTGTCCTGAGCTAGCCAGAGTCGAAGGCTGTGATCTGGCCTCAGCAGCAGGAAGGGAGCTGTGGTGGGCAGGAGCGCGGACAGCCTGGTATGTGCGTGCGGACCCGCCCCGGCCCAGCTGGTCACTGGACTTTTCTTCTGGCCACTGTTGGGCAGGTAAAGGGATTTCTCCTCCCTGCATTATTGGATCAAATGGCAATCACGCATCCAACACCTGGGCATCAAGCACCTGGCAACAAGGCCAGGGGCAGACAGGTCTCACGGAGCACATCTGAGCCCTGCTCCCTGAGCAGCTGCTAAGACCTCCCTCTGCTGCTGGGCCCGGTGTCACCATGAGAGACCATGATGGGACCAGGCGGCCCAGGGGAGGTCGGGACACACGCAGGGTAAAGGCTCCAGAGCCTGAACTCTGTCTATGTATGAATGTATGTTCTATCTATCTGTCTATCTATCTATCTATCTATCTATCCATCCATCTATCATCTACCTATCCATCCATCCATCCATCTATCCATCCATCCATCCATCCATCCATCTATCTATCTATCTATCTATCTATCTATCTATCTATCTATCTATCATCTACCCATCCATCCATCTATCTATCCATCCATTTATCTATCCATCCATCCATCCATCATCTATCTATCCATCCATCCATCTATCTATCTATCTATCATCCATCCATCTATCCATCCATCCATCTATCCATCTATCCATCCACCCATCCATCCATCCATCTATCCATCTATCCATCCACCCATCCATCTATCTATCTATCTATCTATCCATCCATCTATCATCTATCTATCCATCCATCCATCTATCATCTACCTATCCATCCATCCATCTATCCACCCATCCATCCATCCATCCATCCATCCATCTATCCATCCATCTATCCACCCATCCATCCATCCATCCATCCATCCATCTATCCATCCATCTATCCATCCATCTATCTATCTATCTATCTATCATCTACCCATCCATCCATCTATCTATCCATCCATCCATCCATCTATCCATCCATCCATCCATCCATTTATCCATCCATCCATTCATCTATCCATCCATCCATTCATCTATCCATCCATCCATTCATCTATCTATCCATCTATCCATCCACCCATCTATCTATCTATCTATCTATCTATCTATCTATCTATCTATCTATCTATCTATCTATCTATCTATCTATCTATCTATCTATCTATCTATCTATCTGTCTGTCTGTCTGTCTGTCTGTCTGTCTATCTATCCATCCATCTCTCTATCCATCCATCTATCTATCTACCATCTACCTATCTACGGAACAGGTGAGGAAGGAGACCAGAGAGGAGGTGGACAAGTAAGGGAAGGGAAGGACGTATCAGGTCATGATGTGGACAGGGCCTTTGTCAAGTGAGCAGACAGGGGTGAGGGGTGAGGAGGCCATCACCGGCTCAGGCGGAGGGAGCAGGAGAAGAGGAGGATGTGGGTGGGTTCTGGACCAGCCCCTTGGCCCCCGTGCCCCTCGGGCCGGGCCTGGTCCTCCCTCTCTGTCCGGAGGCCGGCACTCTCCCAGGACACAAGGTGAGGCCATCCCAGGTCACTCTGAAGCCTCTCTGCATTTTTCTTGTTGGCAGAAAGGCTTTGGGAAGAAGCCCCTTCCCAGGACCTTTAGCTGACCCAGTGGGACAGAGCAGTTCACACCTGACTAGAGGGTCGGGCCTGGTCCCACCAAAAACCTGCTCACTCTCAGAGGGGCACCTGCAGACCTCCAGGGCACAGGATCCGGAGTGGCCTACTCTCTCCTGGCCACCTGTGCTGGACGCCTCCCCTGCGCTGGACGCCTCTCCTGAGCTGGACGCCTCACCTGAGCTGGACACCTCACCTGAGCTGGACACCTCACCTGAGCTGGACGCCTCCCCTGAGCTGGACGCCTCCCCTGCGCTGGACGCCTCTCCTGAGCTGGACGCCTCACCTGAGCTGGACACCTCACCTGAGCTGGACACCTCACCTGAGCTGGACGCCTCCCCTGAGCTGGACGCCTCAGCTGCGCTGGACACCTCAGCTGAGCTGGACACCTCACCTGAGCTGGACACCTCACCCAGGGCTGGACGCCTCAGCTGACCTGGATGCCTCACCTGACCTGGACACCTCACCTGTGCTAGACACCTCACCCAGGGCTGGACGCCTCACCTGTGCTGGATGCCTCACCTGAGCTGGACGCCTCCCCTGAGCTGGACGCCTCACCTGAGCTGGACACCTCCCCTGAGCTGGACGCCTCACCTGCGCTGGACGCCTCACCCAGGGCTGGACGCCTCCCCTGCGCTGGACGCCTCACCTGCGCTGGACGCCTCCCCTGCGCTGGACGCCTCCCCTGCGCTGGACGCCTCACCCGAGCTGGACGCCTCCCCTGAGCTGGACGCCTCCCCTGCGCTGGACGCCTCCCCTGAGCTGGACGCCTCACCTGAGCTGGACACCTCACCTGAGCTGGACGCCTCCCCTGAGCTGGACACCTCACCCGAGCTGGACGCCTCACCCAGGGCTGGACACCTCACCTGAGCTGGACGCCTCCCCTGAGCTGGACACCTCACCCGAGCTGGATGCCTCACCCAGGGCTGGACGCCTCACCTGAGCTGGACGCCTCACCCAGGGCTGGACGCCTCCCCTGCGCTGGACGCCTCACCTGAGCTGGACGCCTCAGCTGCGCTGGACGCCTCTCCTGACCTGGACGCCTCACCCAGGGCTGGACGCCTCACCCAGGGCTGGACGCCTCCCCTGCGCTGGACGCCTCCCCTGAGCTGGACGCCTCTCCTGAGCTGGACGCCTCTCCTGAGCTGGACGCCTCACCCAGGGCTGGACGCCTCACCCAGGGCTGGACGCCTCTCCTGAGCTGGACGCCTCCCCTGCGCTGGACACCTCACCTGAGCTGGACGCCTCACCTGAGCTGGACGCCTCAGCTGCGCTGGACGCCTCAGCTGCGCTGGACGCCTCCCCTGCGCTGGACGCCTCACCCGAGCTGGACGCCTCACCCAAGGCTGGACGCCTCACCTACGCTGGACGCCTCACCTGAGCTGGACGCCTCACCCAGGGCTGGACGCCTCACCCAGGGCTGGACACCTCACCCAGGGCTGGACGCCTCACCCAGGGCTGGACGCCTCCCCTGCGCTGGATGCCTCACCCAGGGCTGGACACCTCACCCAGGGCTGGACACCTCACCCAGGGCTGGACACCTCACCCAGGGCTGGACGCCTCACCCAGGGCTGGACGCCTCCCCTGCGCTGGACGCTAGTGCTTCCAGTGGTCTCGTCACAGGGCCTGGCAGCCCTTCCCGGGGCTGGCGCAGGGGCACTTGTAGGCCAGTCCTTCCCAGGCCTGGGCAGACTTACACCGCAGCAAGCCTGAGCGCGGCACACACACGTCACCTGTGTCCTCTTGCTGGCTTGCTGGCCAGCAGATCCTCTGAGAGCCATCACCACACTTCCAGAGGGTCTCAGCTTGGGACCGTAAAGGCCACGAGGTAAGGAATCATTTCACTACTTGGCGATTTCCTGCACCACTTACAAGCTAAAGCCACGGCACAGGACACTTGGATGGCAGGCGGGAGGCTCTGGGCTTTCCCTGGGCCACAAGGAAGAGGCAAGGGTTTAGGATCAGGCACAGAACGGGCTCTGGCCGTCGTCACTCCAGGCCCGAGGGTGGGGGGTCATGGCTGGTGGACACTCTACCCCTGTAGACCAAAGGGTGGGGGGTCAGGCTGCCCGCCTCCCTGCCCACCTGGCAGCCCCCCTCACCCTCAGGGAAACAGCGAGGGAGGCTGGGTGGTCTCCAAGGCCTGAGAGGAGGGTGGGCCTCCGCGGCCCCTGGGTCCTGGGGGGCCCTTGCAGCGTTCACCATCACCCAACAGGCTCACATGGGAGAGCCGGGCACAGAGGCGTCTGGCTGCACTGGCTCAGGACATTCAGAATGGATGGTCCAGAGGGAGGAGGGCAGTGCGGGGGGGGGCAGGGGTGCAGGTCTGTGCAGGGGTGCAGGTCTGTGCAGGGGTGCAGGTCTGTGCAGGGGTGCAGGTCTGTGCAGGGGTGCAGGTCTGTGCAGGTCTGTGCAGGTCTGTGCAGGGGTGCAGGGGTGCAGGTCTGTGCAGGTCTGTGCAGGTCTGTGCAGGGGTGCAGGTCTGTGCAGGTCTGTGCAGGTCTGTGCAGGGGTGCAGGTCTGTGCAGGTCTGTGCAGGGGTGCAGGTCTGTGCAGGTCTGTGCAGGTCTGTGCAGGGGTGCAGGTCTGTGCAGGGGTGCGGGTCTGTGCAGGTCTGTGCAGGGGTGTAGGCCTGCCTGTGCAGGGGTGCGGGTCTGTGCAGGGGTGCAGGTCTGTGCAGGGGTGCAGGTCTGTGCAGGTCTGTGCAGGGGTGCGGGTCTGTGCAGGTCTGTGCAGGTCTGTGCAGGGGTGCAGGTCTGTGCAGGTCTGTGCAGAGGAGCGGGTCTGTGCAGGGGTGCAGGGGTGCAGGTCTGTGCAGGGGTGCAGGTCTGTGCAGGGGTGCAGGTCTGTGCAGGGGTGCGGGTCTGTGCAGGGGTGCAGGTCTGTGCAGGGGTGCAGCGGATGCTGGTTGGAGAGTACAGGAAGTGCAGCACCTCAGCTGGGGTGAGGGCACACACTAAGCGTCTGCATGCCGCTGAAGGTCACAGCGCTCATCGGAGCTTGTGGAATTCACTTCAATTAGAAAAGTGAGTGGAGATACACAAAGCCCACTGGGTGAGCGGAGGCTGAGGACAGAGGCCGTTTGGAGGTCGGAGGTGGCCCCCGCGATCTGTGCTGGCCTCAGGCCTCGGCGAGGCCTGGGCTGGGGGTCGGCAGGTGAGCCTGCCCACAGCTCTGCTGTCCCTCCAGTGGCCCTCTGGGGTCAGCACTGGTGCACATTTCTTCTGTTCTCAAGGAGGGTGGAGGGTGGTGGGGGCAGGTGTCCCTGCCCCTCTGACGTGGGTCCCTGTGCTCACGACCCCCCGCAGGCCTGTGCGCCTCCCCCCAGAGGCCAAGCCAAGACCCCAGCACAGCCGCCGCAGCCCCGGGCTCTGAGGCTGAGATCCCTCAGTACAGGCCAGCCTTGGCTTTCCCTCCCCTTGCTCTGCAGCACAGGCTGTGGGGAGGTGGGGAGGCAGGAAAAGGAGGGGAGGAGGGAAAGGGGAGGGGAAGGAGAAGGGGAGGAGGGGGAGAGAGGGAAGAAGAGGAGGGGGAAGGGGAGGGGAGGAGGAGGGAGAGGAGGCCGTGTGGAGGGCAGCTGGGAACTGCAGTGCAGGGTCTGTCCCGGGGCTGTGGGTGCCCTGAGACTTCCACAGTCCGGGCCCCACCACACAGGGTGGCAAGCCTGAAACCCGCGGACTCCAGAGCCAGTGTGAGGGAGAGCACCGTCTCCCCATCCTTGGTCATGGCCCGCAACTCGGGGCTATGGATGCAGTCAGTGAACACCGGTGTGCACGGCGTGGCACAGCAGAGCCAGACGACAGGACCCTGGGCCTGGGAGTGGTGGACTGCCCAGGGCTGGCGGGCAGCAAGCTTCCCCGCGGGGTGAGTGAATGAGCGAATCAGTGAGTGGGCACTGGGCGGGTCTGGCCCTCCATGGCCACCGCCGCAGGGGGCCGCAGGGGGCCGCAGGGGGCCGCAGGGGGCCGCAGGGGGCCGCAGGGGGCCGCAGGGGGCCGCAGGGGGCCGCAGGGCCCATGGCTCGGCGGGCGGCCGGTGGGTGACGGCGCCCTGGGCCCTGCCTGCTCTCCACCAGCGTGGGCCGCGCCGAGGCGAGGTGAGGGTAATGGCCTGGCACTGAAGCCTTCCTGGGCCCCTTCGGGCCGGGCCGTCCCCGGGGCAGAGGCTGCCACGCAGCCGCGTAATGGAGCTCTGAATGGAGCTCTGACGGGGATACCTCGGGCTGAGCTAATCGAAGCTGAAAAGGTGGAATCAGCGTGCGTCCCACCCTCCCGCCGGCTTCATCAATCCCGCTAACTGGGTTTGAGCTCCGGCTCGGCCAACATTCTGCAAAGGGAAATTAATGTGTAGACATCTGAGGCCTGGTGCGGCCAGGGCAGCAAACGCCCAGGCGGGACGGCGGGCGGGGAGGCCACACCACCGGCCGCCGGCCTGGAGAGAGCGGCCCCGCCCCACGGCCCACCAGCAATTCAATTACCTGTAGGGCCCATGCATATTCAGGCCCAGCCCGGGCTGGCCTGGAAGGGAAGGCCCCAGACAAAGGAATCTGTATTTACCCAGTAATAAGTTCCATTTGGAGGAGGTTTGAAAACAATTCCCCGTCACATTTGTCCCTGTCAGATCGCATTATTCACAAATGAAGTTCACAAAGTATCAATTCAATTTCAATGAGGCTCTCTGGCGGGCGGCTGAGTTTAGCCCATCCGGCTGGGGGGCGGTGGACGCACGGCAGTCAGAGGTAATCAAAGGCCGGCGCAGTAACGCCTTCCATTTCACCCCCTTTGTGCACATCTGTTCCTGAGTAATCCCATTTTCTACACTTCCAAATCACTGAAGACGGCCACAGGGGCTGCTTGGCTGCGGAGCCTGGGCCGGGGAGCGGAGCCCATGTCCGCACCGCACGGGCCTGCCCACGTGGCACAGGCCTCCTCCGGCTGGTTCTACCAGGCGAGGCCCTGCAGGACCCTCTTCCGGAGCGCCCAGACCCTGACCCCGGCTCCACGCACCTTGGGGGGCCTCCAGGACCTTCCTGCCCGGGCTGGACCCACCTGTGTCCAGCCTCTGGCCCGACCTGAGCCCTGCCCTTTGGCCCAGGGGCGGGGCCCCCACAAGCCTGTCTTCTTCAGGACCCTCCTGGCCTAACATGGGAGGCCGCGGGAGGAAAGAGCTATTTCTGGAACTCCAGGGTTAGCTCAGACCTTGGGGCCCCAGTTGTGGGAGGTTCACCCCTGCTCTGGGCCTTCTTCTCATGACCTAGCCCTCTGACCACGTCCAGAGAAAACAGAGGCAAGTCTAGAGGGCAGGCTGGAGTTGATGGAGCAGCCGCAGGTGGAGCCGAGTGGCTCTTTCCCGGCCCACCAGCCGGGGCCTCCACCCAGACTGTCATCTGGGGGTGCGTGTGTCTTTAGGGTAGGTGGAGGGGTCTAAATTTGACCTAGCCCTCTGACCACGTCCAGAGAAAACAGAGGCAAGTCTAGAGGGCAGGCTGGAGTTGATGGAGCAGCCGCAGGTGGAGCCGAGTGGCTCTTTCCCGGCCCACCAGCCGGGGGCTCCACCCAGACTGTCATCTGGGGGTGCGTGTGTCTTTAGGGTAGGTGGAGGGGTCTAAATTTCTGCACATGAGAATCGTGGTGTGTGTGTGCACACTGTAAGGGGAAATGCATACATTCAGGAAGTGTGTTGCACACCAACATGGAGTGTGCACATAGGTACAGATATGTACACGTATCTACGTGTCCCCACATGCATGGAAACATGCACACTCATGGTGTGCAGATATGTGTGCCTGTGGAAGCTGTACACACACATACAGGTGTGTGCTTGTGGGTGTGTGGACATGCGCACACAGGTGAAAAGCAGTTCAGCCATGCGCCCGCCTGCCCCGTGCCCCGTGCGCCCTGTGCCCTGTGCCCTGTGCCCTGTGCCCTGTGCGCCCTGTGCCCTGTGCCCTGTGCCCTGTGCGCCCTGTGCCCTGTGCCCTGTGCGCCCTGTGCCCTGTGCCCTGTGCCCTGTGCGCCCTGTGCCCTGTGCCCTGTGCCCTGTGCCCTGTGCCCTGTGCCCTGTGCGCCCTGTGCCCTGTGCCCCGTGTGCCCTGTGTGCCCTGTGCCCTGTGCCCTGTGCCCTGTGCGCCCTGTGCCCTGTGCCCTGTGCCCTGTGCCCTGTGCCCCGTGTGCCCTGTGCGCCCTGTGCCCTGTGCCCCGTGTGCCCTGTGCGCCCTGTGCCCTGTGCCCCGTGTGCCCTGAGCGCCCTGTGCCCTGTGCCCTGTGCCCTGAGCGCCCTGTGCCCCGTGCCCTGTGCCCTGTGCCCTGAGCACCCTGTGCCCCGTGCCCTGTGCCCCGTGCCCTGTGCCCTGTGCGCCCTGTGCCCCGTGCGCCCTGTGCACTGTGCTCACACACGGGCCCAGGTGACAGCCTTCACACAGAGCACGGCGAGCCTGAGAGCCAGCACGCCGGCCTCAGCCGACCTCTGCTGGCCTGCGTGCTCAGGGCCAGCACACCACCAATCCGTGCTCTGGACCAGGTCTTGTCTCCAGCCAGGGGTCCTGTGTCCAGCCGGGGGTCCTGTCTCCAGCCAGGGGTCCTGTGTCCAGCCGGGGGTCCAGTGTCCAGCCAGGGGTCCTGTCTCCAGCCAGGGGTCCAGTGTCCAGCCAGGGGTCCAGTGTCCAGCCGGGGGTCTGGTCTCCAGCGGGGGTCCAGTCTCCAATGGGGAGTCCAGTCACCAGCTGGGGGGGGGTCTAATCTACAGCTTGGAGGTCCAGTCTCCAGCTGGGGGTCCAGTCCCCAGCAGGGGGGTCCAGTCTGCAGCTGGGGGGTCCAGTCCCCAGCATGGGGTTCCAGTCTGCAGCTGGGGGGTCCAGTGCCCACCTGGGGGGTCCAGTCTGCAGCTGGGGGGTCCCGTCTGCAGCTGGGGGGGTCCAGTCCCCAGCAGGGGGTCCAGTCTGCAGCTGGGGGGTCCAGTGCCCACCTGGGGGGTCCAGTCTGCAGCTGGGGGGTCCAGTCTGCAGCTGGGGGGTCCAGTCCCCAGCAGGGGGGTCCAGTCTGCAGCTGGGGGGTCCAGTGCCCACCTGGGGGGTCCAGTCTGCAGCTGGGGGTCCAGTCCCCAGCAGGGGGTCCCGTCTGCAGCTGGGGGGACCCTCTTTCCTGTGGGGTGCAGGACCGGACATCTGGGTGTCTCTTGGAATCTGTTCACTGCTGAGGCCTGCCTTATCTCAACATTTTTCAATAAAAACAAAGACATTCATCTGTCTCTGCCTCCTTTCATCCTTGCTAGGGGCCACCAGGAGGGCCTGAGCCTGGGATGGGCTCCGGTAGAGGCCATGTTGCCATGCAGCCACAACCCCCAGCACCCGCAGCCAAAATGGCCCTGTGCAGAGGGGTGGGGGAGGCTGGGCTGGGCTGGCATCGCGTCTCCTCCTCCCGAAGTCAACGGTCAACCCTGGTGCGTGGCAGTTACGCCGGGCCTCTGCCGCCGGGGCCCCTGGCTCCTACCCCGGCGTCCTGCCGCCTTCCTGGTCGGACTGTGTTGGGGCAGGCGGGATGAGCCGGCCCGCGGTTTGGCGCGGGCTCCAGGCTGTCTTGATATATCGACCCCAGGGCAGAGCGTGCTGTAAAATGAGGTGACCGTAATGGGAAGGAAAGCGGTGGCGGCTGCAGCTGCCGCCGCACAAGGCAGGTCGAGGCAGTTTCATTTACCGCTGAAAAATCACACAGCCGTGGGGCACCCTACAGAAAGCTCTGGAAGCGTGGGCCGGGCCAGGCCAGGGCTTCCATTTGTCTGAGAGTGAACAGGAAGTATTTGTTACTCAACTTTCGTTGTCATTCTTTTTCCCTGAATAAAAGGTCATTTCTTCAAAGCCCCGAGGCGCTCAAAATCCACAGCGAAGCCGCGGGCCGGGGCAGCCTGGGGCTCTGGCTTCCGCAGCTAGGGGAAGCTGGGGCAGCCACTGTCCATGTCCACCAGTGCACTGTCCACACACACATGCACACACACACGTGTACACACAGGCACATGCACGCACACACGCGCACGCGCACTTACTGCCCACCTTGCTGGGTTGGGGCCTCTGGCGAGCTCCTGGGCTCGGGTCTCCTGTCAGGAGCTGTAGGCTGACCCGACTCCTGGCCACTCCTGGTGCCCTGGCTGGAAGGACCTTGCCCTTCCAGAAGCGCCGAGTATGTTCTCATCTGGGAAGCCGTAGACCCCATTTTCTCCTCTCTTTCTAGCAGAGGTAGCTGACTGGGCCCCAGAATCCGCCCCAGGAGCCCGAGGCCTGGATTCAGCCCCAGAACCCCAAGGCCTGGATTCAGCCCAGGAGCCCGAGGCCTGGATTCAGCCCCAGAACCCCAAGGCCTGGATTCAGCCCAGGAGCCCGAGGCCTGGATTCAGCCAGGAGCCCGAGGCCTGGATTCAGCCCTGCCACAGGAGCAGGTGGCGCTTGGAAGAGCCATCCCTGGGTCAGAAGCCTGCCTCTGGTGCCCAGCTGCCTGCCTGGCCAGGTGCTGACCCCGGGACTTGGGAGATGACCTTTACACCCACTTGGGGGTCACAGTGAAGCAGTGGATGGTCTCCTAGGTCTTGGTCCGGGGTGGCAAGATCTGGGCTTGGCAAGAAGCCACTGTGGCTGGCGTAGTGTGGAGGCCGCTTGCCACAGGGCCTGGCGATGCCGGCACAGGGCCTGGCGATGCTGGCACAGGGCCTGGCGATGCCGGCACAGGGCCTGGCGATGCCGGCACAGGGCCTGGCGATGCTGGCACAGGGCCTGGCGATGCTGGCACAGGGCCTGGCGATGCTGGCACTGGCTGAAAGGCAAGTCAGGGGAGGCTTCTAGGAGGAGGTAGCCGAGGCTGGCCACAGGGCAGCCCAGGGATGAGGCTGTCTAGTTGTGCAAGGCCTGCTCCTCTCCTCAGGAGAGAGCGGCCCTGCCCCGCGCAGGAGGCCAGCCAGGCACCAGGGCACTGTCTGGCGGGTCTGGGTGCACGCTGCTCAGTTTTACTCCTGGGCTGTGGTCTCAGGGGGCCGGGAGGAGGAGGGACCCCCGCCCGGGGGCGCAGCGGGGCCTCCGTGCTGGCCAGCCCGCACACCCCAGAGCCTGTGGTGCTGCTCGGGTGCCAGCCAGTGCGAGAGGCCAGACTCGACACGGCGGACACAGGGATGTATCGGCCTCAGCTTAGCAGCCCAGGCATGGATGCCCTGGCCTTTAAAGAGAGACTTATCTGTAATTAAAATCATGCACAAGTTTTGGAAAGAGCTGTTTACACCCGGGAAGAAAGCTGATTGTGGAAATGAATAGGCCTCCGCTGGGCTGGGAGGGTTTACTTCAGAAATAACCCTCCCTCCCGTGGGGCGCTTCCCGGGGCTCCCCGCAGGGTTCTGGTCCCGTCCCTGTCCTCCTTGTCCACGGGGACCTTACCAAGCATCAGGTGCCACCGTGAGGGCCGGTGGCCATTCCTGGGGGGCGGGGGGGGGCTGGAGAAATTTGCCGCTAACTCAGCTCCTCCACTTGTGAGCAATAAATTAGCCCAGTTAAAATCAGCAGGACGCTGTACTCAAAGTTTATGTTTCCCTGTAAGCAGATGGTGGCTTCGCAAACGCGCGGCGGCGGCGGCATCAATCACGGGCTCTGAATTTAGGGGACAGTAGCGCTGCTCCCTGCTCCGGGCAGGCGAAGAGCCGCTGTGCGCGGCGGTGGCAGCAATGAGAAAATGATTTACGCCGCCAGGGCCCCAGGGGCTGCTGGGAGGCGGCCACCGCCCAGCACAGCCCTGCCCAGGGCGGAGGGCAGCCGGCCTGGACCTCAGCCCACGCTCCTGCACCACCCCTTCCCCAGGAGATGCTCCTGGGCGCTCCTGAGGGCGTGGTGTGGAGGAGTTCGCGTCCCACTCTGCCCCACCGGAGCGAGGGCCATGGGGGCTCTGAGCGCGGCCTCGGCGCAGAGCCCCTTCCCAGGGCTCGGGGGCAGTGGGCACCCCTGGGGTCCCTGCCTTGAAGCGCCAGGCGGAGTGAAGAGCGCAGGGCTCCAGGACTGGCCAGACAGACACAAGCCAGCAAGTGGGGGGGGGCACACAGAGGGGCCCAAGGGCCTCCCCGGCCAGAGGATCCCGCAGCTCCAGCCACCAGTGCGTCAGGAGCCGGGCGGGCCTGGCTCAGGTGTGCGGGCCGGAGGACACCCCGGAGAGACGCGGCTTCCCACCCCCACTGCCAACACCAAACCCTCTGAAATTTAAACGTCACATTTTGGGTTAAATGGCTAAGACTGGGCCAGATGCTGGTGGCTTCTCCTGTCACCCTGGCACCAGGAGCCAGAGTCGTCGTGTGGTTCAGGGCCAGGCCAGGGGAAATAAGTTCACGAGACGCCACCTCAGCAGGAAAAGCTAAGCATTGGGTTTGGAGCCGTGTGCTCTTTGCTCGGGGAGCACAGAGGCCGCAGCAAATCCCCGAGCCCGACCTGGGGGTGTCTGTGGAGATTTCACTTGGTGAAAATTAACTGGTACACTCGCATCTTACACACAAATAATAAATAAAATTAAAAAAGAAACCATTTTTAAACCTCCCTTAGAGTTTTCAGTATGGAATTGTTGTGACTCTTACATACCTTTGTAAATTTAGCCATCTATAGGTTATTTATTTTTTATTTATTATTTGTTGATTGTGGGGCTTGAACTCTGGGCCTGGGCACCGTCCCCCAGCAATTCAGCTCAAGGTGAGCGCTCTACCACTTGAGCCACAGCACCACTTCTGAGTTTCTTTTTTAATAGTCTCAGGAAGATCAGAATTCCTGGGGGTAAAGTTAAGCAAGGAAGTGAAAGTCTGTATGCAGAAGTCAAAGGCCACTAAAAGAGATTTAAAAACAGGTGCCTGGAAAGACATCCCTACTCGTGGAGAAGACAAAACAAGACACAAGGGCTGATGCGCAGGTCTGCTGCAGCCCTGCCCGAGCTCAGCACCACGGGGACAGGGACAGGATCCCTCCTGACGCCCACGTCGGGCCTCAAGGGACCCGAGTAGTTAAAATATTCGCGAAGAATGAAGAGCGAAGCTGGAAGATTCGCCTTTCCTCCCAGACTACCTCGAGCAAGGCGGGGAGCTCGGCCCCTCACCGTGAAAGGAGCGGTGAGGACCGGGGCCGAGGGCGAGGCCGCCGGAGGGCGCAGGCCGGCCCTGAGCGGTGAGGAACGGGGCCGAGGGCGAGGCCGCCGGAGGGCGCAGGCCGGCCCTGAGCGGTGAGGAACGGGGCCGAGGGCGAGGCCGCCGGAGGCGCAGGCCGGCCCTGAGCGGTGAGGAACGGGGGCCGAGGGCGAGGCCGCCGGAGGCGCAGGCCGGCCCTGAGCACGGCCGCTGTGCAAGCCATGTGGGCTTCGGGAGCAAATTAAAGCTGCCCCTCCCGGGACACATCCAAAAGCCCCAGAGGGCTGTGCGCCCCGAGGCTCACAGGAGCAAACCGAGCATGCAGCCACGTGGTGGGGCGGGTAGGCAGCCACGTGGTGGGGCGGGTAGGCAGCCACGTGGTGGGGCGGGTAGGCAGCCACGTGGTGGGGCGGGTGCAGGCCCACGCCCCGGGAAGGCAGCCACGTGGTGGGGCGGGTAGGCAGCCACATGGTGGGGCGGGGTGCAGGCCCACGCCCCGGGGAAGGCAGCCACGTGGTGGGGCGGTAGGCAGCCACGTGGTGGGGCAGGGTAGGCAGCCACGTGGTGGGGCGGGTAGGCAGCCACGTGGTGGGGCGGTGCAGGCCCACGCCCCGGGGAAGGCAGCCACATGGTGGGGCGGGTGCAGGCCCACGCCCCGGGAAGGCAGCCACGTGGTGGGGCGGGTGCAGGCCCACGCCCCGGGGAAGGCAGTCACGTGGTGGGGCGGGTGCAGGCCCACGCCCCGGGGAAGGCAGTCACGTGGTGGGGCAGGTGCAGGCCCACGCCCCGGGGAAGGCAGCCACGTGGTGGGGCGGGTGCAGGCCCACACCCCGGGGAAGGCAGCCACGTGGTGGGGCAGGTGCAGGCCCACGCCCCGGGGAAGGCAGCCACGTGGTGGGGCGGGTGCAGGCCCACGCCCCGGGAAGGCAGCCACGTGGTGGGGCGGGTGCAGGCCCACACCGCGGGCACCCTCCCGGGGAAGGCAATGCTGACGCGCACCGCCTCGCTCAGGGACGTGGTCTGCATGGGGCGGGCCGTTGGAAGGACAGACCCTGCGCTGTTCTACGTAACGAGGTTTGTGCAGTGACCAGACTGCAGAGAGCCAGCGGGAGGGGAGGGCGGCGCTGGGGAGCTGAGCTCAGTTCGCACGGGCGGAAGGCTCTGCGGCTGGACCAGGCGCGGCCCCTCACGCCGCCGACTCTCGGGGTTCAAGGGGTAGATGTGACATGAAGCGGTCTTCACCACAATAAAAAACACAACATATATCCCTAAGCCGTGATACCAGTCTGGGTCCAGACAGAAACCGCTCAGGGTCAGGAGGGTGGGAGCAGGGGGCCCGGGAGCCCGAGGGGCTGGTCCTCCGGCGAGGGACGTCCGGAGGTGGACGGCAGGGTCCCCATGGAGGGGCTGCTCAGCCACCCAGAGCAGAGGGGCACTGGTTTGGCCGGGCCAGGCGGGCCTGTGCATGCAGTGCGGTGGGAGGCGCCGTCAGCACGTGGCGACCGGCTGGAGGGCGGAGGCCACTGTGAGGCCTTCTCTGGCCAGGGCAGCTGCCCCCACTTGGCCAGGGTCCACGCTGGACCACCCCTCCAGGGCTCTTTTCCTCCTGGTGGCACTGGGGTCAGAACTCCCAAGTGTGTGTCCACACCTCCCCTGGACCAGCTGGCCCTGTGACCAGACGGGCTGAGCCCTCAGGAGCCCCAGCCCCTCCTCGGGACCCCCCAATACTCCCCTCAGCATCCCCAGCCCCTCGAGCGCCCGCAGAACTTGGCTCTGTGGGGCTCAGTCAGCAGGGTGTCCAAGGGGGCATTTCACTGCTGACCAGCCAGAGGCCAGAGGCCGGCCTCCACGGCAGGCCTCCAGCCCCACAGAGCTGCGTCCCCATGACCCTGCCCCTGGGACCTGCAGGTGGCCTGGGGCTGGAGGAGCTGGGCTTTCCGCTGGCCCAAGGCCTGCTGCCCAGGGCTCACTCTCGTCTACCAGTTGCCTGTGGAGTTCTATGCAGACAGACTCCTGGAGCAAGGACGGCTCCCTGAGCAAGGACAGACTCCCCGAGCAAGGACAGACTCCCTGATCAAGGACAGACTCCCCGAGCAAGGACAGACTCCCCGAGCAAGGACAGACGACTCCCCGAGCAAGGACAGACGACTCCCCGAGCACGGACGCGAGGACAGACTGCCCTCCAGGACGTCCCTGGGACCCACAGTCAGATCAGGCCGGGCTGTGTGGAGCTGGACCTGGCCTGAGCTCCTGTGAGGCGTGAGAGCTGCCCCGGGCCTGTGGAGCCCCGAGCCGGCGCTGGGCGGCTCTGGGGGCAGAGCCTGCGCTGTGCAGGCAGGCTGGTCTTACGCATGTGTGTCACGCGGCTCCGTGGCACAATCCAGACACTCTGCCGGGTGTGGGGTGGGTGCAGCGAGGTCGGAGGACGTCCGGGGCCAGAGGTCACCCTCGGACAGAGTCGGGCACAGCGCAGGGCCCGTGGCCGCCGCAGGAAGGATGATGTCCGCCGTCTGCCTGCTGCTGCCCCGGCCGGCACGCAGCCCGGAAGCGGCCGCCGTGTGGCCCCCGGCTGGGCGGCTGTGGCCGTGGAAGGAGGCGGGGGCTGCCCTTCGGGTTCCCTAAGGACAACTATGTGGCCCGGGGCCGGGCGGCCGCGGCCCCGGAGGGCGGCTCCCGCTGGCGCGGCCGCGTTAACTTCTAATGTAAAGTCTCCAACCAAAACACAATGGACTTTTGACATACAAATATTAAAAATTAAATTTCCCGAGTTCATTATCTGATAATTAGAACTAAATAACGTCTTAACTGAGAGGCCGGCCCCACGCAGGCCCAGTCAGTTCCACTTAAGATTCCATTAGACCGGTGTCGGAGCAGTAAGTAATGGACCATAAAATTTAATTTGGAAATGATCTCGTGCCGTGATGGAGCGATAGCGCTCACAAAGGAGGCGGCGGCCGCGCCGCACCGCGCCGGGAGGAATTCAAAAGACGCTCTGCCGGCGCCCGAGAACATGTGTTCTGCGCTTTCTTCTCTTTTCTCGGCCCCTGGTATTTAAAAGTCAGCATTGACCGGTGCAGCTGTGTAATTACAAAGATCCCCTTATCATCAGAGCTGCCGGGGGGGGGGGGGGGGAGGGGGCGCGGCCCCCAGGCCTCCCCGGCCTGCGCAGACAGCGTGGGGCCCAGGGGCCCTGGGACTCCTGCACCTGTGCCAGCTCCAGCCTGGCACGGCCATGTGGGCCACAAGGAGCAGGGGTGAGGAGAGGCCCAACGAGACTTCCTCCTGAGCCCTAAGGTCCAGGGTGGACCCAGGGAGGGGGAGGCTGGGCCTGGGTGGTGGCAGTGCCCCGTGCGCCTCTGTGCCAATGTGCTCCCCATGCTCCTCCGTGTTCCCCATGCTCCCCCGTGCTCCCCCGTGCTCCTCCGTGCTCCCCCATGCTCCCCCGTGCTCCTCCATGCTCCTCCATGCTCCTCCGTGTTCCTCCGTGCTCCTCCGTGCTCCTCCGTGCTCCTCCATGCTCCTCCATGCTCCTCTGTGCTCCTCTGTGCTCCTCCATGCTCCTCCGTGCTCCTCCGTGCTCCCCCGTGCTCCTCCATGCTCCTTCGTGCTCCCCCATGCTCCTCCATGCTCCTCTCTGCTCCCCCGTGCTCCCCCGTGCTCCTCCATGCTCCTCCGTGCTCCCCCGTGCTCCTCTGTGCTCCTCTGTGCTCCTCCGTGCTCCCCATGCTCCTCTGTGCTCCTCCGTGCTCCTCTGTGCTCCTCTGTGCTCCTCTGTGCTCCTCCGTGCTCCCCATGCTCCTCTGTGCTCCTCCGTGCTCCTCTGTGCTCCTCCGTGCTCCCCATGCTCCTCCGTGCTCCTCTGTGCTCTCCGTGCTCCTTTGTGCTCCTCTGTGCTCCCCGTGCTCCTCTGTGCTCCTCTGTGCTCCTCCATGCTCCCCATGCTCCTCTGTGCTCCCCATGCTCCTCTGTGCTCCTCTGTGCTCCTCTGTGCTCCTCCATGCTCCCCATGCTCCTCCGTGCTCCTCCGTGCTCCTCCATGCTCCTCTGTGCTCCTCTGTGCTCCCCGTGCTCCTCCGTGCTCCTCCGTGCTCCTCTGTGCTCCTCTGTGCTCCCCGTGCTCCTTTGTGCTCCTCTGTGCTCCCCGTGCTCCTCTGTGCTCCTCCGTGCTCCCCTGTGCTCCTCTGTGCTCCCCGTGCTCCTCTGTGTGCCTCTGTGCTCCCCCATGCTCCTCCATGCTCCGCTGTGCCTCTCTGTGCTCCCCCATGCCTCTCTCTGGCCTTGAAACTTTCTGGGCACTGTCTGGCTCCGGGGAGGCCAGTGTGGCCAGCAGACCCTGTCCCAGGCATGGGAGGCCTCTCTCCAGCCAAGGCCCTGAGCGGGCCAGAGCAGGCTGCTCCTGCTGGCCCCGGCCAGCCTGGTGACCATGTGGGGAGCACCTCCTTGTGGTGTCCGCCATCAGCTCCCCCACCCTGCCCGGCTGCCCCCCTCCCCTCCCCGGCTGCCCCCTCCCCTGCCCGGCTGCCCCCTCCCCTGCCCGGCTGCCCCCCTCCCCTGCCCGGCTGCCCCCTCCCCTCCCCGGCTGCGCCCTCCCCTCCCCGGCTGGCCCCTCCCCTCCCCGGCTGCCCCCCTCCCCTCCCCGGCTGCCCCCTCCCCTCCCCGGCTGCGCCCCTCCCTTCCCCGGCTGCCCCCCTCCCCTCCCCGGCTGCCCCCCTCCCCTCCCCGGCTGCCCCCCTCCCCTCCCCGGCTGCCCCCCTCCCCTGCCCGGCTGCCCCCTCCCCTCCCTGGCTGGCCCCCTCCCCTCCCCGGCTGCCCCCTCCCCTGCCCGGCTGCCCCCTCCCCTCCCCGGCTGGCCCCTCCCCTGCCCGGCTGCCCCCCTCCCCTCCCCGGCTGCACCCCCCCAAGCTGCTCGGCAGACCGTGAATGCAGTGTGGTCTTCCGCGGGACACCACCCCTGTGGCCAGTGACGGCTGGGCTCTGGGCTGCGAGGTCTCACCCCGGGCCAGCGGTCTGCGTCTCTGGTCTGGGTCAGGTCAGGCCACGAGTGTCCAGCACAGCGTGGTGGCCATGGTGCGGGCACCACGGGGGCTGTCCACCCCCGCTGCCCCCCCGACCCTGCCAGGCGCGGCCCGCAGCCCCGTCAGGAGCCCGTCTGTCTGCCTGCCACAGAGCCCCTGGCAGCGTCTGAAATTAATTCTCGTTCCCCCAGCGCGAGTGACCTCCATGTACGCAGCCGCGGCAGCTCTGGGAGCAGCGGGCTCCGCGCCTTATCTCCGGAGCAGCCTCATTTGTTACTTCCCGCTGAATACACCCACTCCCATTATTTCTGTAATTCTTGGCAATAACAACCCTTCCCCTAATGAAACCTGCATTATTGGAAGGTTGCTGTCCTGACCCAGCCGAGATTAGCTGTGTACTCTGTTATTACTACATATGTAATTGTATAATTGATTTTAAAACTTACTTTTGTGTCCCCACATCATAAAGTAAGCAGCCCATTAGGGGGAGAAATATAATGAATATATCTCTACCCACTTCTGCCTGGGAGAGAGGTGGGGGGTGGGGGTCCGCGGGGCAGGGCTCCCCTCGGCTCCCCGGGCCCACGCCGGCTCTGTCTCTGGCTGCCCCTCTGGCTGGCGGGGCTCCCCGGCCCGGGGCGGTGCCTGCACCTCGCTCAGTGGTGGCAGCCTCTTCTGGGGTGTCCCAGGGCTGGAGGTGCCCAGGTCCAGAGGCCTGCCTCCCATGAGGACACAGACCGCCATTCGGGAGCCATGGGCACGTCCCGGGCTTGTGCTGGGCTGGCGGCTGGTGGGCAGGCAGAGGGCAGGGTGGGAGAGGGCGCTGATCCACGTCTACACCCCCGGGGCGGGGACAGCCCCGCAAGAGGACACACCCCACACAGCTCGCTGGACCCGGTGCGCTGGGCCTTCGTGCTCACAGAGCATGAACCCTCTGAGCCTGCCTGTCCACCTTCGGCCCCGACCACACAGGGGCTCTGTGGGGAAGGGGGTGTCGAGGGACCCCACGTGAGCGACGAAGCACCCTCAGCTGCTCCAGACACCGCTGCCCGCAGGAGGCCAGCCCCGGCTCCCTGCTGGCGCGCGCAGCGCGGGCCAGGCTGGGTGGACCGGGTGTGGCTGCCACCAGGTCCCTGGCTTCTTTCCCTTTGCCCAGCACTCGGTTGAACTGGCTGGCATGCCACTGAAGTGGACGCTCGGCTCTGCCTTACACAGCCTTCGTCCACAGCCCACCGTCTGCTCCCTGCAGCCCCTGTGCAGACCTGTGCAGACGCTGGGCGTGGGGGAGCTCACCGAAGGCTGGCCTTCACAACCGCGTGATGCCCGTGGGGTCTGCCAGAGGCTGCACACTAGCCCGCGGCTTGGACACTGAGCTGCATCCGCTGGTTCACCATCGGTGGACTCTTAGGTGGCTTCACCCTGTGTTATCAGGGCAGATCCCAGTCTCCACTGGCACCCCAGGGGCCTTGCTGGCACCCATGCACCCTCAGACACACAAGCAGGGCCAGGTGTGGAGGACGAAGAGATGGTGCGGGCTGACCACTGACCCTGGGCTGCGGTAGAACCAACCTCCTCACCGTCTTCCCAGTGACCATCGGCCACGGGGTGGGACCCACACTGCCCCTGTGCACACTGCACACTGCCCCTGTGCACACTGCACACTGCCCCTGTGCACTGTACACCACCTCTGCACACTGCACACTGCCCCTGTGCACACTGCCTCCGTGCACACTGCCCCTGTGCACACTGCCTCCGTGCACACTGCCCCTGTGCACACTGCCCCTGTGCACACCGCCCCTGTGCACACTGCCTCCGTGCACACTGCCCCTGTGCACACTGCCCCTGTGCACACTGCACACTGCCCCTGTGCACACTGCCCCTGTGCACACTGCCCCTGTGCACATTGCCTCCGTGCACACTGCCCCTGTGCACACTGCCCCTGTGCACACTGCACACTGCCCCTGTGCACACTGCCTCCGTGCACACTGCCCCTGTGCACACTGCCTCCGTGCACACTGCCCCTGTGCACACTGCCCCTGTGCACACCGCCCCTGTGCACACTGCCTCCGTGCACACTGCCCCTGTGCACACTGCCCCTGTGCACACTGCACACTGCCCCTGTGCACACTGCCCCTGTGCACACTGCCCCTGTGCACACTGCCTCTGTGCACACTGCCCCTGTGCACACCGCCCCTGTGCACACTGCCTCCGTGCACACTGCCCCTGTGCACACCGCCCCTGTGCACACCGCCCCTGTGCACACCGCCCCTGTGCACACTGCCCCTGTGCACACCGCCCCTGTGCACACCGCATCCGTGCACACCGCCCCTGTGCACACTGCCCCTGTGCACACCGCCCCTGTGCACACTGCCCCTGTGCACACCGCCCTCTGTGCACACTGCCCCTGTGCACACCGCCCCTGTGCACACCGCCCCTGTGCACACCGCATCCGTGCACACCGCCCCTGTGCACACTGCCCCTGTGCACACCGCCCCTGTGCACACTGCCCCTGTGCACACTGCCCCTGTGCACACTGCCTCCGTGCACACTGCCCCTGTGCACACTGCCCCTGTGCACACTGCACACTGCCCCTGTGCACACTGCCTCCGTGCACACTGCCCCTGTGCACACTGCCTCCGTGCACACTGCCCCTGTGCACACTGCCCCTGTGCACACCGCCCCTGTGCACACTGCCTCCGTGCACACTGCCCCTGTGCACACTGCCCCTGTGCACACTGCACACTGCCCCTGTGCACACTGCCCCTGTGCACACTGCCCCTGTGCACATTGCCTCCGTGCACACTGCCCCTGTGCACACTGCCCCTGTGCACACTGCACACTGCCCCTGTGCACACTGCCTCCGTGCACACTGCCCCTGTGCACACTGCCTCCGTGCACACTGCCCCTGTGCACACTGCCCCTGTGCACACCGCCCCTGTGCACACTGCCTCCGTGCACACTGCCCCTGTGCACACTGCCCCTGTGCACACTGCACACTGCCCCTGTGCACACTGCCCCTGTGCACACTGCCCCTGTGCACACTGCCTCTGTGCACACTGCCCCTGTGCACACCGCCCCTGTGCACACTGCCTCCGTGCACACTGCCCCTGTGCACACTGCCCCTGTGCACACTGCCCCTGTGCACACCGCCCCTGTGCACACTGCCCCTGTGCACACCGCCCCTGTGCACACCGCATCCGTGCACACCGCCCCTGTGCACACTGCCCCTGTGCACACCGCCCCTGTGCACACTGCCCCTGTGCACACCGCCCTCTGTGCACACTGCCCCTGTGCACACCGCCCCTGTGCACACCGCCCCTGTGCACACCGCATCCGTGCACACCGCCCCTGTGCACACTGCCCCTGTGCACACCGCCCCTGTGCACACTGCCCCTGTGCACACTGCCCCTGTGCACACTGCCTCCGTGCACACTGCCCCTGTGCACACTGCCCCTGTGCACACTGCACACTGCCCCTGTGCACACTGCCTCCGTGCACACTGCCCCTGTGCACACTGCCCCTGTGCACACCGCCCCTGTGCACACTGCCTCCGTGCACACTGCCCCTGTGCACACTGCCCCTGTGCACACTGCACACTGCCCCTGTGCACACTGCCCCTGTGCACACTGCCCCTGTGCACACTGCCTCTGTGCACACTGCCCCTGTGCACACCGCCCCTGTGCACACTGCCCCTGTGCACACCGCCCTCTGTGCACACTGCCCCTGTGCACACCGCCCCTGTGCACACCGCCCCTGTGCACACCGCATCCGTGCACACCGCCCCTGTGCACACTGCCCCTGTGCACACCGCCCCTGTGCACACTGCCCCTGTGCACACTGCCCCTGTGCACACCGCCCCTGTGCACACTGCCTCCGTGCACACTGCCCCTGTGCACACCGCCCCTGTGCACACCGCCCCTGTGCACACCGCCCCTGTGCACACTGCCCCTGTGCACACTGCCCCTGTGCACACTGCCTCCGTGCACACTGCCCCTGTGCACACTGCCCCTGTGCACACTGCACACTGCCCCTGTGCACACTGCCTCCGTGCACACTGCCCCTGTGCACACTGCCTCCGTGCACACTGCCCCTGTGCACACTGCCCCTGTGCACACCGCCCCTGTGCACACTGCCTCCGTGCACACTGCCCCTGTGCACACTGCCCCTGTGCACACTGCACACTGCCCCTGTGCACACTGCCCCTGTGCACACTGCCCCTGTGCACATTGCCTCCGTGCACACTGCCCCTGTGCACACTGCCCCTGTGCACACTGCACACTGCCCCTGTGCACACTGCCTCCGTGCACACTGCCCCTGTGCACACTGCCTCCGTGCACACTGCCCCTGTGCACACTGCCCCTGTGCACACCGCCCCTGTGCACACTGCCTCCGTGCACACTGCCCCTGTGCACACTGCCCCTGTGCACACTGCACACTGCCCCTGTGCACACTGCCCCTGTGCACACTGCCCCTGTGCACACTGCCTCTGTGCACACTGCCCCTGTGCACACCGCCCCTGTGCACACTGCCTCCGTGCACACTGCCCCTGTGCACACTGCCCCTGTGCACACTGCCCCTGTGCACACCGCCCCTGTGCACACTGCCCCTGTGCACACCGCCCCTGTGCACACCGCATCCGTGCACACCGCCCCTGTGCACACTGCCCCTGTGCACACCGCCCCTGTGCACACTGCCCCTGTGCACACCGCCCTCTGTGCACACTGCCCCTGTGCACACCGCCCCTGTGCACACCGCCCCTGTGCACACCGCATCCGTGCACACCGCCCCTGTGCACACTGCCCCTGTGCACACCGCCCCTGTGCACACTGCCCCTGTGCACACTGCCCCTGTGCACACTGCCTCCGTGCACACTGCCCCTGTGCACACTGCCCCTGTGCACACTGCACACTGCCCCTGTGCACACTGCCTCCGTGCACACTGCCCCTGTGCACACTGCCCCTGTGCACACCGCCCCTGTGCACACTGCCTCCGTGCACACTGCCCCTGTGCACACTGCCCCTGTGCACACTGCACACTGCCCCTGTGCACACTGCCCCTGTGCACACTGCCCCTGTGCACACTGCCTCTGTGCACACTGCCCCTGTGCACACCGCCCCTGTGCACACTGCCCCTGTGCACACTGCCCCTGTGCACACTGCCTCTGTGCACACTGCCCCTGTGCACACCGCCCCTGTGCACACTGCCTCCGTGCACACTGCCCCTGTGCACACCGCCCCTGTGCACACCGCATCCGTGCACACCGCCCCTGTGCACACTGCCCCTGTGCACACCGCCCCTGTGCACACTGCCCCTGTGCACACCGCCCTCTGTGCACACTGCCCCTGTGCACACCGCCCCTGTGCACACCGCCCCTGTGCACACCGCATCCGTGCACACCGCCCCTGTGCACACTGCCCCTGTGCACACCGCCCCTGTGCACACTGCCCCTGTGCACACCGCCCTCTGTGCACACTGCCCCTGTGCACACCGCCCCTGTGCACACCGCCCCTGTGCACACTGCACACTGCCCCTGTGCACACCGCCCCTGTGCACACCACCCCTGTGCACACCGCCCCTGTGCACACTGCCCTCTGTGCACACCGCCCCTGTGCACACCGCCCCTGTGCACACTGCCCTCTGTGCACACCGCCCCTGTGCACACCGCCCCTGTGCACACCGCCCCTGTGCACACAGCCTCCGTGCACACCGCCCCTGTGCACACCGCCCCTGTGCACACCGCCCCTGTGCACACTGCCCTCTGTGCACACTGCCCCTGTGCACACTGCCCTCTGTGCACACTGCCCCTGTGCACACCGCCCCTGTGCACACCGCCCCTGTGCACACCGCCTCCGTGCACACTGCCCCTGTGCACACTGCCCCTGTGCACACTGCCCCCGTGCACACTGCCCTCTGTGCACACCACCCCTGTGCACACCGCCTCTGTGCACACTGCCCCTGTGCACACTGCCCTCTGTGCACACTGCCCCTGTGCACACTGCACACTGACCCTGTGCACACCGCCCCTGTGCACACCGCCCCTGTGCACACTGCCCTCTGTGCACACCGCCTCCATGCACACTGTCCTCTGTGCACACTGCCCCTGTGCACACTGCCCCTGTGCACACCGCCCCTGTGCACACTGCCCCTGTGCACACTGCCCCTGTGCACACCGCCCCTGTGCACACTGCCCCTGTGCACACCGCCCCTGTGCACACTGCCCCTGTGCACACCGCCTCCGTGCACACTGCCCCTGTGCACACTGCACACTGCCCCTGTGCACACTGCCCTCTGTGCACACTGCCCCTGTGCACACCGCCCCTGTGCACACCGCCCCTGTGCACACTGCCCCTGTGCACACCGCCTCCGTGCACACTGCCCCTGTGCACACTGCACACTGCCCCTGTGCACACTGCCCTCTGTGCACACTGCCCCTGTGCACACCGCCCCTGTGCACACCGCCCCTGTGCACACCGCCTCCGTGCACACCGCAAGGCAGTCGGGTGGTGTGGATGCACAGCAGTGGCCAGGCCAGGCTTCTGATGGACAGTGGTGGGAGTGAAGTTGGCAGCTCACCATCACTGCTCTGTGTGGTCACTCTTGGTGTCCTCTGAGCCCCCTTGGCTGCTCACCCTGGCTACGTCACCTGGGCCCCACGAGCGGCAGGCCTGACTTCAACACCCAGTCTGTCTGGTGGGGGAGCAAGGCCCCCATCATCCACTGTGGCCGAGCCCCGCGAGCCACTGAGGTGTGGGGTGCTGTCCCCAGGCCAGGAGAGGCGGGGGCTGAGCTGCTGGACACTGAAGGAGCCGAGTTTCTTCCACCGCTTTTCCCCAGGGTGCGTGGCAGCATGGCT